>NC_090378.1:107251026-107253526 GCF_036365525.1 Heterodontus francisci
TTCTCGCGCTCTCTCTCTCGCGGCTCTCTCTCTCGCGCCTCTCTCTCTCGCGCTCTCTCTCTCGCGCTGTCTCTCTCGCGCTATCTCTCTCTCCGCCGCTCTCTCTCTCTCGCGGCTCTCTCTCTCTCGCGCTCTCTCTCTCTCTCGCGCTCTCTCTCTCTCTCGCGCTCTCTCTCTCTCTCGCGCTCTCTCTCTCTCTCGCGCGCTCTCTCTCTCATGCGCTCTCTCTCTCGCGCGCTCTCTCTCGCGCGCTCTCTCTCTCGCGCTCTCTCTCTCGCGCTCTCTCTCTCGCGCTCTTCTCTCGCGCTCTCTCTCTCGCGCTCTCTCTCTCGCGCTCTCTCTCTCTCGCGCGTTCTCTCTCTCTCCTCGCGCTCTCTCTCTCTCCGCGCTCTCTCTCTCTCGCGCTCTCTCTCTCTCGCGCTCTCTCTCTCTCAGCTCGCTCTCTCTCTCTCTTCGCTCCTCTCTCTCTCGCCCTCTCTCTCTCTCGCGCTCTCTCTCTCTCGCGCTCTCTTTCGCTCTCGCGCGCAGCGCGCGCTCTCTCTCGCCTCTCGCTCTCGCTCTCTCTCTCTCTCTCTATCGCCCGCCCTCTCTCTCGCGCTCTCTCTCTCGCGCCTCTCTCTCTCTCGCGCTCTCTCTCTCTCGCATCTCTCTCTCTCGCGCTCTCTCTCTCTCGCGCTCTCTCTCTCTCGCGCTCTCTCTCTCTCGCGCTCCTCTTTCGCTCTCGCGCTGCTGCGCGCAGCTCTCTCTCTCGCCTCTCGCTCTCGCTCTCTCTCTCGCCGCTCTCTCTCTCTGCGCTCCTCTCTCTCGCGCTCTCTCTCTCGCGCGCTCTCCTCTCTCTCGTCCAGCGCGCTCTCTCTCTCTCAGCGCTCTCTCTCTCTCTCGCTCTCGCGCACAAGCGCGCTCTCTCTCGCTCTCGCTCTCGCTCTCTCTCTCGCGCTCGCTCTCTCTCTCTCTCTCGCGCTCGCTCTCTCGCGCTCGCTCTCTCGCGCTCGCTCTCTCACGCTCGCTCTCTCACGCTCGCTCTCTCGCGCTCGCTCTCTCTCGCGCTTCGCTCTCTCGCTCTCTCTCTCTCTCGCGCTCGCTCTCTCTCTCGCGCTCGCTCTCTCTCTCTCGCGCTCGCTCTCTCTCTCTCGCTCTCGCGCTCGCTCTCTCTCTCGCGCTCGCTCTCTCTCTCTCGCTCTCCTCGCTCTCTCTCGCGCTCTCGCTCTCTCTCTCGCGCTCTCTCTCGCGCTCGCTCGCTCTCTCTCTCTCTCTCGCGCTCGCTCTCTCTCTCTCTCAGCGCTCTCTCTCTCTCGCCCTCTCTCTCGCCCTCTCTCTCGCCTCTCTCTCGCGCTCTCGCTCTCGCGCTCTCTCTCTCTCGCTCTCTCTCTCTCGCTCTCTCTCTCTCGCTCTCTCTCTCTCGCTCTCTCTCTCTCTATCGCTCATCTCTCTCTTGCTCTCTCTCTCTCGCGCTCTCTCTCTCGCGCTCTCTCTCTCGCGCTCTCTCTCTCTCGCGCTCTCTCTCTCGCGCTCTCCTCTCTCGCGCTCTCTCTCTCTCGCGCTCTCTCGCGCTCTCTCTCTCGCGCTCTCTCTCCTCTCCGCGCTCTCTCTCTCGCGCTCTCTCTCTCGCGCTCTCTCTCTCGCGCTCTCTCTCTCGCGCTCTCTTCTCTCGCGCCGCTCTCTCTCGCGCGCTCTCTCTCTCGCGCCCTCTCGCGCCCTCTCGCGCCTCTCTCTCTCTCTCTCGCGCTCTCTCTTTTTCTCTCTCTCTCGCGCTCTCTCTCTCTCTCTCTCTCGCGCGCTCTCTCTCTCTCTCTCTCGAGCGCTCTCTCTCTCTCTCCGCGCGCTCTCTCTCTCTCTCTCTCCGCACGCTCTCTCTCTCTCTCTCTCTCTCCGCGCGCTCTCTCTCTCGCTCGCTCTCTCTCTCTCTCTCTCGCGCTCGCTCTCTCTCGCGCCTCGCTCTCTCTCTCTCGCGCTCGCTCTCTCTCTCTCTCGCGCGCTCTCTCTCTCTCTCAGCGCCTCTCTCTCTCTCTCTCGCGCTCGCTCTCTCTCTCTCGCGCTCGCTCTCTCTCTCTCGCGCTCGCTCTCTCTCTCTCGCGCTCGCTCTCGCTCTCTCTCTCGCTCTCTCCTCGCGCTCTCTCTCTCGCGCTCTCTCTCTCGCGCTCTCTCTCTCGCGCTCTCTCTCTCGCGCTCTCTCTCTCTCGCGCTCTCTCTCTCTCGCGCTCCTCTCTCTCTCGCGCTCTCTCTCTCTCTCGCGCTCTCTCTCTCTCTCGCGCTCTCTCTCTCTCTCAGCGCTCTCTCTCTCCTCTCACGCGCTCTCTCTCTCTCGCGCTCTCTCTCTCGCGCGCTCTCCTCTCGCGCGCTCTCTCTCTCGCGCTCTCTCTCTCAGCGCTCTCTCTCTCGCGCGCTCTCTCTCTCTCGCTCTCTCCTCTCTCGCGCTCTTCTCTCTCTCGCGCTCTCTCTCTCTCGCGCTCTCTCTCTCTCGCGCTCTCTCTCTCTCGCGCTCTCTCTCTCTCGCGCTCTC